>NC_083760.1:49416345-49458845 GCF_963514075.1 Conger conger | reverse complement strand
CACAGATGCCCTATCACACACACATACACACACACACAGACACACAGATGCCCTATCACACACACATACACACACACACACGCGGAGCCGTATTTTCCCCCGAGCCGTCTGTTGTGCCTCACGCCCGCGCCGCTTCCTCCACGACAGCGGCAGCAGCAGCTCTGCCTCCCACTCCCGCGGATTTCCACTTCAGACGCCGCCGCGGCCTCGCAGATGGGTAAGGCTGCCCGCCCGTCTGCAGGATCAGTGGGAAGAGTGTTTACCTTCGCAGACCGCATCCTTCCTCATCAGCGCTGCTCTCCGCGCCTCTCCTCCGCCGCCCGCCCGCCCGCCCGCCACCGTACATCTGTTGCGCAAACACTCAACCCTCGACGACTGCTTAACGCCGAGCTAGCATCGCGGCCCCCTTCCCAGGAGCCTCGGCAAACAAAGAAATTAGAATAATTCAGCCCCGACGACTGGGAAGCCGCCGTCTCTCCTGCGAGCCCCCACCCCCCTGCTCAGGGATCTCATTCCACGATATCCAGTAGATTTTAATTAAAAGGATTTGATCCCCCACTGTGCGCCCCGCTCCGAGTAATTGTAAGCTCGCACAGGTGTAAAGCGTAAACGGGAGGTGAAGCAAACTGCTGCATGCACAGGTGAGCCCAGGAATAGCTCCGCTCCGATGGAAAAATCCACCGACAGCTGTCTAATGTGAAGCCACCTCTTCCAGGTGTTTGTGTGTATTTATCCGTTAAGTTTCAGATTCACTCGGAATCCTTTTCCTGTGACCAGTGTGTTTAAAGGTCGGTTTGGTCTGTGGAATTTTGCGTTCACAGATGTGCCATTCTGATGGTGGACACCACGTCTGTGTTCCTGTTGAAAAAGTTATGGTTTGTCTGCAGATACTGTAACCAATAATAGAGGGATTCAGTTTTTGGTCAGTTACTTTACTTAAACTAGCAGAACTAAAATCTGGCCCTTATTTCCAGACCAGCATTGAGAGCTGGGTCGGATTCAGACTAATGCAGTTCATCTGGGACAGTTGCGATCATCTAGCATATCGAAGCGTGGAATTTTTTCCCCACTCCAGGGTACATTTTATTTTCAACTAACTGTAAGGTAATGTATATATCATTTTCACCAATATTTTTGTAACGGGACGCTTAATATTTCACTGGCCTATAAGAGATACAGAACAAAGCAAGTGCAGTACCTTTGTGGGTGACGTCTGGCTTTCACCCTTCATTAAAGGCTTAATCCTGACTAACTCGGTGCAATATTCCACAAGGTATCCATTGGGGTTTTCCCAGCTGGAGTTGATTAGGGGGTAAAATGGAGCGTGTCCCAGCAGGACACCCGATCCTTCACGTTTCTGGCGACTGAACCGCACTGCTCTTGTCAGAACCTCGTGGACAGATTTCAAGAGGGACCGCAGAACCGCCAGTGCACCTACACACACGCTCCCTCCCCTTCTGAATGTCCCGGGGCTCCTGTTAAAGCCGTTTGTTTAGCGGCAGACGAGATCAGTTCAAACCGCTAACCCGTAAGGATCGTGCAGGGCAAGGTGTAGGCTAGAAATGAACCCCAAGCTCGCCGAAGCCCAACGTCTTCACGGTGGGACCCCAACCTGACTTGCTCTAGCCAAATTAAAATTAGTTAAACATTGCATAGATAAGTTTATCACTCCTGTGCTGTCACATACAACTGTTTTAATTTGCTAGTTGAGCACAAAACTTGAAGTTTGTCCTATTATTATTAGCCGTCGTTAACAGCTAACAGAACTGTTGCTACGCTACTGTGTGTGAACTTCAGGAAAAGGGCCCTTTTACCCACATTCCTTTTCTGCTTTCCTTTCATTTTCTCTCTGCACTTCAGCTTCTAAACCCAACCCTGGTCCAAGTGAGCCGCAGGGTCTGCTGGTTCATAGGCACTGCTTATCAATCAATTTAAGGACCTGTTTTCACCGTGAGCTCGCCTCACCTGGTTTCTTGTGTCTGAATTGGTTGCTAAATTTAGGATTTAAAAAAAGGACCCTATAACTCTTCAAGACGAGCCTTGGAGCCACTATTCCTTTAGTCTTCAGCTCTGTTACACACAAAGGCCTCTCTGAAGCCTGAACCAGCACCAGGCCTATCACCCTGTTCTGCTTTCAATTACAAATGTCAAATTACAGTCCGATGTTGACGACTCATGAAAGCTGCTTCTGTCGCTGTTGATCAGTATAATTTAGAAACAAAAACCTATCAGATGTCTTTCTCGTATAGGCACTTGTTACCAGGTAACACCGAGATGATTACACTTTCTTTTTTCATTTTTTTTTTTTTTTTCTTCATCTACAACACGGTACAGCCACTCTCGGCTATATGGTCTTACCATCTACAGCTCTAGCACAGCAATTGAGGTTGAATTGCAGGACCGGGCCAGAGCGCGTCCTTTCATGTCATTGTTGTTCGCTGTGGGTATTACTCCGCTCCACGGCATGGCACGCCACACACCTAAGAGGCCGGTCCTTTCATGCTGGGTCTGAAGTGAACCGTAACCGGGAGCAGACTAAGAGACACACTCTAATAGCGTCTGAGCCCCACCGAACTCTGTTTGCCCGAGCCGGGCCATGTTATTCTAAAGGCCTCTGCAATCATCACTGACAAGCCAACAATGCATCAAAGAGACTTACATCTGCCTCGGCACACAAGCAACCATTATGGTATTCCAGACACGGGGAGAGACTCACGCTCCGAAGAGGATTCAATTCTATCATTTCCATTCTCTTTTCCTTCCCCCTCCCTCCTGTCTATTCTTCTTCACAGAGGGGTAGGAGTTTTAAAAGCTGAAGAAGAGGTAATGGATTTTGAGGTAGTGCACAGCTGTCTCACTCTCTCTGTCTCTCTATCTCTCTCTCGCTCTGTCTCTCTGAAGAGTTGTAGACCCCACTGTAGCGCAGATTGAAACCCGATGAGACGCAGCACACCTGGATTACCAGACGCGCCGGTGATTAATTTCCGTTTCTTCCCGCGGTACCGCGTACCTCGCCGCAGAGGACCCGGCGGGTCGTTCCCGTCAGAACTCCAAATTCATCACCCTCATCCGCGGCTTCACTTTCTGTACCGAAAGGAATCAGTTTAGACAAGAGGACGTGAGTCAGAAACGGCTGAAACCGCTTTTCAAAGCGCAAAGTCGCTGTGAAGAGCGCACTGCCGCGACTCTGCCTAACGTGGAAGGCGGCCCGTTGCGGTTTTTTGATGCGCCGAGCAGTACACCAGCCTGGAGCCGCCCTTCGGTTAACATTCCACCCTCCTCCGATTCGCCTCTCGCCATGGCTGAGTGCCGAACATCAGCACCATGGCAGAGAGTATAGACCACTGAGAATACGGACGTTAATGAGTATCTTAAGATATCCTCTTCAGTGTTTCCCACTGTGAGTGACCCTGTGACACACTTGAGTATTTCTCCATGCTTTCCCCACACATCTTCATCCCACACTTTTCTATACAGGCTTTCGTTCAGGTGTTCCTCTTAAGTACTCCTCAGACAGCGCTGGAATGAAAACCCTATCTGCACACCAATCGTGGCTGATCTCCAAGTTTGATTCCAAGTGTGTGGCTCTCGAAAGGAATGTGGCCTCTTCAGTTGCTAGTGTTAATGGAAACGTTTGGTGCGTCTTTGTCTCCTTGTATTAAGCAGTGTTCCACTTTGTGCCCGTTTGGAGGTGCTTGCGGTTCGGCATGGCCCTTAAGAGGTCCTATCACCTCTAATTGGTATCAGGACACTGAGAGGTGCTTTGCTATTTCCAATGCAGCCACCTCTATGGCTTACTCCCTATATTCTATCCACCTGCACTTATTTATTCAGTGTGCAGCATCATTTCGTCAAAGTGCTTCGGAGATACCTTGTGAACAGTGTGTCTCCTTGTGAAATTTTTGTTGTTTTGTTTTGTTGTTATTTACTGAAACACACTTTTGAAAATGAAGGGTAGGGTTTACCTGGTTTACCTGGTAAATATTACAGATGTAGTCAACAACACCCACAGGTGCCTGCCCAAGTAGACATTGTAATATAACGGCACCTGGAAAGGTCAACATCTTCTGCGTTAAAATATGAGTTAATACCAGCCCCATCCTTTGTAATTACCATCTGAGATGAAGTTATACTTGCTAGTACAGTATTTTCTTTCTACAGATTCAATGGTAATTGGTTGTGGGAATCATGTTCATGTTATATGAGAAGATATGAAACCTAGAAGGACAGTAATGTACTGGACAGTAATGTGCTAGTTATCGTTCTATTGTAGGTGTTAGCATTGCTTAATTTGTGTGGTATTGAGGCCTAGTTCTGGTCTTCTGTCCAGTGCCAGAGTGACAGGGACGTTTTCTCTGGAGACTCTCTGGCTTCTCAGCGATGCTGAAGCTACACCACCAAAAACTCCAGTGACGTCTCTGCAAGCGTCTGGAGCGAAACCAGAGGCAGCTCTAAATTGCTCGCTAACTTCCCCCCCCAACTAAGAAATGTGTTCACCAGCTCCTCTCCAGTGCCGGGCCTCCTGGGAGACGTCTTATATTGCAGAATTCCAGCGTTTACAGTCGAGCCGTTCTTTAATGTCCGCGGGTCCCCACAAGAAAGGATTAACCGGGCTGCTTCTGAGGAGCGGCACTTTCTGGCAGCCCCATTCCAGTCCACGGGCGATGCCGAGACGCTAAACTCAACAACCTCCCCGTAATTGCCCCGCACTCGCAAAGCCAGATGTGTACAACCCCGGATAAAAAAATAAAATAAAAAAACAGTCCCGGGTGCGGACGGGGAACCCTTTCCCGTCCACATTTTCGCCGGGAAAGCTCTCGGCTGGAGCTGCTGCTCGCCTGTCCTCCCCTAACAGGCTTGCTTTTCCTGGGTTTGCAAAGGTCAAGGATTCATAACTGCCTGCAGTCCCTCTTGAATATTAATGAGCGACCACGGTGAAAATGTATCAATAGGTCAGGGGTTATCGGCTGAAAGCATATGAGTAAACCTAATGTGATTAAGAATGCACATTATGTCCAGGTTTGTCAATAAGCAGAGATAAATACTCGCATGAGCGCTCTAAAAGAAAGGGGAACCTTGCACCGGGAGGGGGGAGTGAGTGGTGGTAATGTAATCAGGCCATTTTTTCCTGTAGTCTTCAGATCAAGTTATTCACATTTAAAATGAGACTTTAGTGGAAAGGCTCGCCTTCTAGCAGATCTCCACATTAATCTGGCTCCTATTAGAATCTAATGGGCTGTACAAGAAATAATTTTATTTCTCTTGAAACTATGAAAACAAAAGTAATTTGGAAAAGCCTGCCTTATGATGTTGGCTCCGGATTGGTCTTGAGTGGAAAAGGCCTTGCTTGCTCTAAGCATTGGGTTACTCTGGAAAAAGACCTGCATGTAGGTCTCTCTTCATTCTCCCATTGTCTCCCATATTTATTTTGAGCAGATCACTGGATCAGAAATCTAAAATTAATTACCCGTCAGCGTGCATTCGGTCAGTCTCTCTGGACTGGCTTAATCCAATATGTCAGCAGATTGTTATCTTTAATGATCAGCATCTATTTGCGTGCTGCGTTTTATCACCAAACCGGGTGATGACAGCGTCGTACGTGTAGAGCATCTGTGTGCTTGTGCAGTCAAAGTGATGCGTGCGTATCGTGTGTTTGCGGTTTCCTATTTTACTATGCATGTGCGGCACACGCTTCGTAATGTGCTGCTTGAGCCGTGTCGCCCATTGCCAGCTGTGGTACCGTTGCTGACTACGTGCACATAGTATGTCCATAGTGTGTATGCACATAGTGTGTCTGTGGTGCAAGTTCTGTGGGTGTGTGCTGTGCTTCTGCTGTTTGCCTGCTATGTGTGTGCCTATATAGCACCTGCTTCGAATGTGCTGTGTATACGCCTTCTTGCTCCTGCACTGTGTATGCAGCCTATATGCTGTTTACAGAATGCTTTGTATGGCAGTCTAGACTGAGTGACTACAGTCTTTTGCTGCGTGTTTATATGTGCTGTGTACAGAATGCTTTGTATTGCAGTGAGTACAGTCTCCCGCTCGCTATTTTGCCGAGCACGGGCGCTGCAGGTTTCCTCGGGAACCAGGCGCATTCTCATGGGAAAAGCTCGTTACGTGGCTGTATGCCGACTTGACTAGAGGTGGATCACAATGCACACAATTAAGCGGAAGCGTGTGATTAGATTAGAGAGTGATTAGATTATGTCCTGCTCTCCCTGTGCCTTAGCGCTTAATGCCCTGGTGATATACTCTAAATGCTAACAGGTGGCATTTATGTCCACCTGTGCCCTTCTCTGCCCACCTACTCTGACAGCAGAAGCGTAATGGCAGTGTGGTGGAGGGGTTAAGCATCTATGCTTGCAGCCCACAGGTTGCTGGTTTGATTTCCAGATGGAGTGTAGTAGTTTTTCTGTATAGCAAGGTACTTTAATTGCCCCCATAAACATCTGCTTGTGTATTGGTACATGCATGGTATGTTTTAAAAGTAAACTTAGGATGTTGTTGTTTCTCATGTCAGAGAGACTAAATAAGTCTTCATTTTTCAAAAACAGTGCAGTGCAAGGATGGGTCATATTCAGGTTGCGGTGTAGTGGGTTTAACTGTGACGAACAGCTGACGGGCTTGTGAGGTCAGAACCCTGCTGGAAAGCTATGGCTTGTTGTTCATCGGTTGACCTCTCACAGACCTGTGCGTTGCCATAGTTTGAAAAAAGAAACTTTCATCGAACACAATTGAGAGTCGACCTCTGTAAGACCTCCTGCTCGGTGCGTCTGCGCAGTCTGTCGGAACGGACGGAGGGAGAGTGAATGCCATAACACCGCCCCTCGCCCAATGGCCCTGCCCATTTGGTGACAAACGTTCTGCTCCTTTATTAAATGAATTTCCAGAACAATCTGCCCTTCTGTTGAGCTGAAGGTGATTCATATACCTACTTTTTTCTTTTTATCTTTTTAACTCGCAATGGTCATAATTGCTATAGTGTTTGTGGTCTGGAATTCCTTCAGTAGAATGAGTCTTGTATATAAAAAAAATCATGTTATTACTACCAACTACTTACCATTGCCAGTTTTTCTATTAATGCATTTTGCTAGATTTTATTGCCAGAGAAGGCGTTTCTTTTGTGAAAAGGACCCAGTTGGCTTCACACGTACATTGTGTATTGCAAATGGATTATGAGATCTGTTTTTATTCTCTGATGGGATGTAATTATCTGCATTGGGACAAACCAGCAAAGCACATTTCTGCAATGATTTCAGCTTGGATCACTGCAGCTTTGGTAGTTTTGGCATCCTGTCCGTGTTCAGCACCTTCTTTTCAGATTCTTCTTTAAAAAAGAAAGTATCATCTACTGATAATTTTATTGAACAGGCAGTAGTGGAATACATGCAAAAAGGGCCACCTACAGCTTGTGAAATAAAATGTTTAAGAAATATTCTTGGTTTTATGTGTATGTGAGGTCCATTTAGAAAATAAACATGGAAGACTTCTGAGCACTTTCATCTTCATTCATGTACAAGAAACTGTAAATATGCATCCCTCAGGTGCCGGTATATGGCTACTCTCATGAGAATATCGTTTGTTCCTCAACATGATACATTTACAACAGGTATGGCACAGCAGAATGACCGGTAACTCTTGTGTGCCTGTTGTCTGCCTGTGATGATGTCATTGGGCGGAACCTTCGCTGTGCTGTGAGTGGGCATCTAGAGATCGAGTGCCTGAATGAATGAGGGAATGAAAAAAAGATGAAGACACTCTTGACGGTCGGCCGACGCGAAATAGCCTTGAAGTTGCTGCTCCAGTATCATCGACAATAGAACATATGTGCAGGATAATCCATAAATCCATTCCTCTGCAAAGCCCCTAATTCAATCTCCGGCCAGGCCAATAATCGATGGTCCTGGAGGCCACTGAGGAAGTTTTGCCGCATAGCACCATTCCAGTAGCTATGGTTTCACCATTAATTTGCTTCATTTGTTTCATTCAATGGACCTGACCTCTTGTTTTCGCATCCTCTCAGCCTTTCTAAGACTATTGTTTGTGCCTGTATGATGCAACTCTGTGATGCTCTCATATACTGCCTGATCCGCTCGAAGGGCTCAAAGCAACACGTATAGAATATGAATGCCCATTTCAGTACCACTCGTTTCATACTGAGTTTGTATTTATGCTCTGTCTATTGAAATGGAGTAACCTTGTTGTTGTGTCTGTTTTTGTGTTCGCATTGTGGTTATAACATTGTTACTCTCTCCTTGCGTTCAGGGTGCCTGGTATCACCATCGCCACCGACATCATCTGCGGCTTCCCGGGAGAGATGGACTCGGACTTCCAGGAGACGCTGGAGCTGGTGGAGCAGTACCGCTTCCCCAGCCTCTTCATCAACCAGTTCTACCCTCGGCCTGGAACTCCCGCCGCCAAGTTTGAGCAGGTCCCCGCCCACACGGTGAGATTCGGCCCCCTCCGTCTCCGGTGTGCATCAACATGTGTGTCTGGGTCTTTGTGGGTGTGGGGGGTTGTCTGTGAGTGTGTGACAGTGTGGGTGTCTGTGTCTATGTGGGTGTTGGTGTGGGTGTCTGTGTGTGTGCAGCCCTGTGTGCGTGGCTACTTTGACTGATTATGTTGTGGATCTTGATCTAATCCCCTGATCTCTCCAGTGATTTGCTCCACTTATTTCAGCCTGTTTAATGGGTAGGCAGATAGATAGAATAAATTAATGGATGGATGGTTAGATAAATGTAAGTAATGATACCTCAGTTGCCCAGCTGTAAGGTCGTGTTCAGTGTGTCGGTGCTCTGTAATAGTCAGGTTGGGTAAAGGCTTGTCAAGGCGCTATGTAACGGACGGTCAGGTAAGGTACGTGTGCGTTAAGGTGAGCACAGGTGACGAGCAGTGCCGATTCCCATCGCTGGCTGTTTCATGTGATTTCGGGCTTCGCAGAGTGGCCCCCCCATGCTGCCCAAACCTGCTGAAAGTGGGGGCTGGCTCCGCTGCCCTCGGTCGTGTGCCTCACATCTGCCTGCTCCTCTTGCCATCTGCGCCGCAGATGCGCAAGAACTGCCCTGGCTGGGCTTTCCCCTGGACTTCCTGTAGAAATTACGGAGGGAAGTGGTAATGTTTGAGCCCTAGCACTGGCTAATGGGCCTGGGCTGCCTTTGGCGAAGGTGACACGCTTTCGGTAACTTTTTACATTAGTTTAATGATGTCAGGCAGGGTATAACAAGGTTTAAAACCAAACAGCCTACGTGTAGTGTGAGCCTCGGGCAGCAGTCATTGATTAAATCATTAGTCCAGCCTCAAGCTTTGTGCATGAGCCCATGGGTGCCATAACCACACAGATAAATGTAGTTTGGTTGCGAGATGGAAGGTGCTCTGAAAATGTTCAATAAGTACCGTAAAGGCTCAGGTTTTTCATGCACTAAAAGTACTTCCCAGAAATATCTTGCATCAGCTTATTTTATTGTATAAATGATTTAACTGTAAAAAGAATATAGAAAAAATGAATATACTGCACACAGGTGACGTACAGTTTGTTGTAACTGGTCATCGATGGATCATTGACAGTTCATTGTAGCCGGTTTGTGGTTAGCAGTGTGTGCGTGTACCAGTTTGGCTTGTGTTTTAATGTGCAATCTACAAATATAATACAAGCACATTTACACACAATATGCTAATTTTCTAAGATGTTTTCTCTTTAAACACTTGCAGCTGTATTTTATGTTTCCTTATGCATTTGGATTAGGTGGGTGAGGCTTCTACGTCAAAATCATGTGAAGTGTGCTGTTGTGAAGTTTCTGCCTGTCCAAGTGATCCGTCTCCCCTCCTTGAGCGAAAAGTCAAGCTGAAGGAACGGAAGTCACTGCAGAACGTGACGATCACTTTCACTTAGTAGCCTAATGTTCACACGTTCGTCAGAGCGTTTGTGTCTCTGAGCGTTTGTAATGCCATTAAGAAACGACTTGTGGAAATTTTGCCTGTCAACAGAGAGGGAAAAAAGGCAAAAAAAACTGTTCCATTTCTGTCAAGATTTCCTCTGAACACAACCCTGCATGAGTTACAGCTTCTTGAGGATTAGCACCTTCAAAGACACTGTATTTCACTCCTACTGTATATCAGAAGAAAAATTCACAGTAATTAATATGCACTTCTTCCTCCAGACCTTAGAGTGGATTACTTGAAACCAGAAATGATTTCCTTTTCATCTCATCTTTGAAGGAACTGAATCATTTGCTTTCTTTTCTGAAGGAAAAAAAAAGATATTTACTACTTGTCCAATATTTAAACGGGAGAGTGGCTTTTATTCCTTGAATGAATTTACCACCAATGATCCAGAGAGAGAAGACGTTGCCTGTCTTAGATAACTGGATCTGATGCAATAGTGGTAATATTTAAACCAATAACGGACCTACTTTTAACATGTTATTATTCTTTTGAAGGCACCGTTTTTTTTGCTGCACATAAGAAAGCAGTATTTGTTTTGAAGGCACTTCCTTTATGTATATTTTTCTGTGACGGTCCTTCTGTTGTAATGTGCATTTGTATGAGTGTGTTCAAGGTGAGGTTAGGAAGGATTACTGAATCGTAGATCTGTGTTTCGGTGACAGAGAACAGGGGCACTTTGGCAGGCAGGATTTGTACTTATCTTCAGTTGACTTAATCTGTGAATGTGAAAGAGCTGCTGCATGAGGGAGCCTGCATAATTCCTCTGAAGGACTTTGAGAGAGGAAAGCACAATAGGGACAGTGTGAAGGCCATTCTACAGACAGCTAATTTAGTGTCTGCTGTGGACAGATGACGGAGCATCAAGCACTTCGCCCTACCAGCAAGTTTTCTACTGATTGTGTGCACCATCTTTTGTTGGTCTGTGGGGGCTGTTGTCTGAGGTCTTCTAAATGCCTTCCCATGGAATTTATTTTAAAATGCCTTGGCAGTTCTGCTGAAAGCCCAGTAAGTAATGCCCTTCCGATAATTTGTGAAGCAGTTTGATAATATATAAAAAAGTCGAGAGACCATGTTTCGCAGTCAGGTGGTTGGCCTACTCTCAACCTACAGTGAGTATATGGGCAGTGATACCAATTTAGAGGTCGATTTAAAGGTCCTACAAGCTTTGCTCCATATGGATGTATTCCATATGGATGTACATACCCCCAAATTAAAGTGCCAATTAAAGTACCTTTAATTTGAGAGTGAGTACATCCATATCGAGTGAACTGTGTAGGAATTATGCTACTGTCCAAATACTTATGGGACCTATCCATGCAATTGCAGGTGTTCCATTCCTCGCCATGCCGCTTTGTGTGCTGTGATCTTATCACAGTCTGTAAAATACTCTACTCTTCTCCTGTCTCCCTTGAACTGTGGGCTTTTCTTTATAAATAGTACATACTTCTCTTCATATGTAAGCTATACAGCATAAGGAAAAAATGCACATGCATGAAGAGTAACATGAAGGCTAGTGAGTAATATGCCATTTGCTTGTTTAAAGAATGTTTTTGGATACCAAATCTCTTGTCCTGACCATTCTGTTTGTCTGTGTGTGCGTGCGTGCGTGCGTGCGTGTGTGTGTGCGCGTATATGATTTCAAAGGTTTTCCAATGGTCCAAATTAAGCTTTCAAAACAAAACAAGAAAGGCCGAGCGAGACTTGACACTCTCCATCTTTATTACCTGATAACGACAGGGCCCTGGTTGATGAACGTGTAAAGACTTTGCCGTGTAAATTACTCTTCATTGTGTAATGCAGATGCTGACAGATGTCCCCCCAGATGTGACTGCATTATGAAATTTCCTAAAGATTGGACCCAACTGAAACAATTAGGGAGACTAATGAAGCTAAAACTATTAGAGGAAGGCTCTGCATTATAAGCAAACCTCCGGAGGTTTTACCTGCCTCTATTCATCATTGGCATATCGGCACTCTCCCTGTTCTTCATAACATTTTTTAACTGGTGTGCTGAAGCGAAAGCATTATTTCAGTCTAAAGTACAATTAAGCAGTTTATTAATGTCAGGTGCCACAGTGAAACCACAGTAGTCCCCACTCTGGCTCCCTGAATTATTCTAACTTTCCCCTCTCCTGAGCCTTGATGCTCTGGCGGGTGTCTTTTACATTCTGCTTTTGAATATATCACTCGCTTTTTCTGTCAGCTCCGAAAGAGAACTCGCAGCAGGAATGCATATCTCGGGGTCGTACGTTTCTTACGAGACCATTTGAAAATATGCCTGTTGTGCGCTGCTGCTTTTACACATTTTGTTTTTGGGGTTTTCCTTCCTTCCCTTTTTTCTCCTAAATTTGGGAACAAACTCTTGTAGTCACCGCTGTGCAACCTGCACCCATGCAGATGAAATGCGTCGCCTTCTCAGATTGAAACTCAAAACTTGTCCTCACTGGAAAAAAAGGAGGATATCAAAAATAGACCCCACCTATATTAACTATGCTCAAACGTAAGGAAATGGGTCAAGGATTTTGAATTTCTGTGGTGGAGGATTTTAATTTAATTTATTTCCCATTACAGCTTGTTGGCAGTTACTACACTGGAATTTTCCATTAATATTTGCATTTATTATCAACTCAGATCATTGGCTGATGAATTTTTGATCACACTTCTCGCCCTGGCACTGGCAGGGTGATGGTTGAGGTCGCTGCCAAGTCCTACCGATGCCAACTCCTCTCTCAGTGTCTCTGAAGCTCTGCTGAAGGACAATGGTGACGGCTGAACTGGTACTGGTGGAGCCTTCTGCATGCGGTAATGGTAGGGCTCAGCAACTCACGGTCCTCGACGGCCGAGAACTGCCCGATTTCCACCCTTTACCTGGGAGCCAGGTGTGAAGACAGTCGATCAGTAGCACTAATTACCCAGGAGAACAGAAAACCAGGGCTGGATTTGGTTTCGAGGGGCAGAATTGATGATCCCTGCTGTAAGGTGTTTGAACAGCAGGTTTGTTTTGTTGGAAGTATGGCATATTTCCCTCCCTATTATCACCACTGCAACACTGTTCAGAGACGGTTACACTTCCCTGGTGAAATTCCTCAGCTCACGCTGAACTCCGCATCACCCTGCCCTCCAGGGTCCGAGGAGAGGGGGAGCCGTGCCTGCTCCGAGGCGCGGGGCTGAGGAGGGCGTGGGGGAATCTCAGCTCTTTGTAGTGGTCTTTGGGGCTTCCTCCAGCCGACCGCCACACCTGTGGCAGGGCTCGTACTGCTGCGACTGTTGGCTCCGGGCCCTTAAAGTGCCGAGGCACCTCGCTGGGCCGCGCAGGATAACACGTCCTCGATAAGGGCCGAGCAGCCAGGCTCCGTGCCGCTGACCGGAGAAGGGGGCAGGGGTTCAGTTTTGCGACGTTTATGGCTTTCCTTTGCTGGCTCGGGGATGAAGTATCTGCCGTGACAAATGGATTGTTTCCAGCGAAGTGTCAAGGAGGTCCTGTGAGTTGTGTTAATATGGGAGGCTCCGCAGGTCTTCTGAAAGGCTCCTGTATAATTGCTCCCACATGACAGAGCGCTAGCATGTGGAGTGTGCCTTCTCATATCCTCTGTAATATTTAATGCTCATCTCATTTTAATTTGATGTGTGGAGTATTGATGCTCTGTGTATTATTAATCATCAAATAAAAAAACCAAGATTGATTGGGACAATACTGCTGGACACCATATTGGATTGGCCGATGGAACAGACGGGATTCTTCAGTTAAGGTGATCATATTTACCTTCAGTTCTAGCCTTTAATCTACGAAGTTGGATCCACAATTCTGAAAATTCACCTAAGTCTCCCTTCTGCCTTACTGCCATTGAGTCATGCAGTCTCACATCTGTAACAGAGCCTGAAGGGACGAATGCCAAATGAAACAATACTGTGAACCAACATCTGAGACTTCCGTGCTGTTTGGTAGCAATGTGCTTTTGTGGGTTAAGACCTGAGACTTTGAAGCTTGCTGGCTCAATTTCCAGACTCTACCTTTGAGTTGGTATTACTGCAGTAAATTCCCGAATATATCAATGGATGATACTTAAAAGAAAAGACATCTGTGGAAGTTATATATGGCAAAATATCATCTATTACTTATGACATCAATTATTTACTTAGGAGATAACCCAATGCGTGCCTTGAAAGTATGACTAATGTAGCATAGGTTTCAAAACAAATTCAGCTGGAAGAAAAAGTAATTGGCTTAGATCCACCAAGGTCTGGCAGTTAAGAGCAGTGCTAGCAAGATATAACCCACCTTTTATGGTGTTACATATTGTTTCCCAACATGAACTGAGCAGAAATACATATTGTGAACTACGTCTTCCTACATATCTGAAGTTCGCAATTGATGTGAAGCTTCGTCTTAATCTAGGCCTTGAATATATATTGCGAGTGCTCAGCAAGGACTGTATATCATGTATATAAATAGAAAAAAGGCCGTCTTTCTCTGAACACATTTTATGTGTGTACAGTGGTGTTTGCTTGTCTTCTTGTCTGTAGTTCTAAGAGTGTTTTCAGTGTCATCTAATGGCCACGTTCCCCTGAGCACCAAACCTCTCTTAGGCAGCTCTGCAGCATACCCAAGGGCCCAGATGTCATGCTGCGCTTAAAGGCTTGTTTTTCAGCATGTAGAACAAGGCTGTCTCGAGAAAGGCCGTAAAGTTGTCATCGCCCAACGCTTTAGTCAAACGCTGTCTGGCTCTTTGAGAAGGCTGAGAGGAGCGCCCCTGGGGCAAGCTTTTTTTGAAACCCTCTCGCAAGCAAGAATCTGAAGGCGCCCGAACATGTCCCCAGCGGAACGCCGCTGTCCTCGATGGCCTGGCTTTCGCAAGGACCGCCGTCTCCGATAGAGGACTGTGGAGATGCGAAACGGGGTGGTTCTAGGACGTAATCCTCTGCCCAGCCGTATGCTTCTGCTCAAATCCTTTGTTGAGTAGATTAAGTTTATTATGGAGTTTCTTTTCCTGTCTATTTATTTATTTTGACGAGGTTGAGCTTTGACGAGGTTGGGCGAAAAAGAACTTTGGTATTCAGTTGCAAGCTTATAAGTCTTCCAATTTTTAAATTTGATACATTTTTGGAATAATTATATGCTCATATCTACTTTGTTTCAGTTCTAATTAGTATTTGCGGTGTAAAGGAAGCATATCAGTGAGGGCTTCCTTCTTTTCAGTTCTAATTTGGCTCATGTGTGCTGTGGTTTATATTTTTCCATGATCAGATCCGGGTTAAAAACATCATGTCTGTGTGCATGCATGTAGGTGCGTGCGGTTGTATGCACATTTGCGTACTTCAGGGGAATCTTGTAACATTTGTTGGGATCCATATAGAGAGAATTTATTTTAACAGTGCAAATGAAATGTTTTGACCGCTTTGGCCAACTGTTGAACATTGGACAATTTACTGTTATACTATGCATTATCCCAGTAAGTAGCACCTTTTATTCAGTACGTATTTTTATTTGAAAGTAGGGCACATCCACTTAAAGTTTAGTTTTCCCCTCATGGACTGAGGCTTCCACCAGGGTGAAAGATTGGTTATTATTTCACATCGACCAGAGAGCTGATGTGGTGGAGATCTCTTGGTGAGAGCAGGCATTAATGAGCGGCCATGTTGTGAAGCACAGCTGGGGTGCATGTTAACCAGGCTCCACTTTCAGCCCTTCCTCTGCACATTCCTACCAGAAGCAGGCGGAGAGTCTTCTCATTTTCCACTGGGCCCATTGTTCGTCGCTGTCATATCCCAGAGTGCACTTCACCGTCTTCCCGTAATTGCGATGTACGTGGCGCGGCAACTCCAGTAGACAAATCGTTATTCGGAAGCGCGTAAGGCCGCACGCAAAGCCAATTTTCACGTTCCTCAGAAACGGCAAATTAATTTCTCATGCTTGAACACAACTTTCCCGAAACCTCTCGTCCTCCGCCGGTCTGGATTGGTCTCAGCTGAGAAGTTTGCCTAATCGCTGCACCGCACGACTGAGTGACAAGAGGGCACTGTGGCCCTGGCATTTGCCCTGGAGGACTGCCGGTATAGCCATACTGTTTACCGTGCTAAATAATGCAATAGCCAATATACGAAGCCGGTTCCTCCTCAGTCGCTCCCCGGAGGAGGCTCTCTGCCTCCGCTCCCGCCTCACAGCGAGGGCTGCTGGAGTTCTTCTTGGAGGGATATTGCTTTCTGCCCTCCCGCTAAGAGCTGATCCAGACACTGCTAGACCTGAGGTGGCTGGCAGACTGTACCCAAGGGCGTGAGTCCGTGTGTAGGATGTGCTAGCACTTAAATGTGTATGAAGGCAGACACAGGGGAGCCCTCCAGATATCCACTACCGCCTTTTAATGTGCTGGTGTTCAGTATCTGGGTCTGTTGTCGAGAGGTCCGCTGGATTCTCAGAGGGGGGAGGTTGCTTGTTCAGTCCACAATGGGGGGTGCTGCCATGGGTACTTTGTATTCTTTCGTGTTCACAGGCCTGTCCAATGAGCAAATTAATTATGTGGTGTATTTCAGCAGTAAAGCATGCCTGAACACAACCAAATAAACTAGTGCACCTGATTTCAGCAGTAAAGCGTGCCTGAACACAACCAAATACACTAGTGCAGCTGATTTCAGCAGTAAAGCATGCCTGAACACAACCAAATAAACTAGTGCAGCTGATTTCAGCAGTAAAGCGTGCCTGAACACAACCAAATACACTAATGCAGCTGATTTCAGCAGTAAAGCATGCCTGAACACAACTGAACACACTAGTGCAGCTGATTTCAGCTGTAAAGTGTGCCTGAACACAACCAAACACATAGCAATGCAACCGAATGCTGCAGCCAAGCCGAACACACCAACCACATCTGAACAGAATCGAGCACCCGAGCGCGGCCAAACGCCCAACCCCAGCCGAATGCACTAACATTGCCAAGCACACTCAAACGGGCCAACACACGAGCGTTAAGTGAATGCTTCCCTTGTAAGATAATTTATTGAACAGCTTTCATTCAGTACGCCATCAGCTACCTCATCCAGGGAAAACACAACATACAGAGTGTACAGGGCTTAGTTCCTGTCACAGAGTGTGTGTGTGGTGGGGGGCGGGGTGGGTAGGGGGGGGGTGTTGCAATTTGCCTTCCCACACCAGCCAAAAACACAGCAGATGGACAACATCGGAGGTGCGATCGTTCATCATCGCCACGGTGACAGACGCATGCGGCGCGGGGATGTCAAATCGCGGCGCCGTGTTACAGAACGAGCCCCTCCCGCCATCGACACTTTCACACCCACGTGAGCAGCCGCACAAGAACGCAGCGGTCGGCCGAGGCAGAGTCACTGCGCTCTTCACGGGAAAATACACGGGCTAGAATGCGCTTTGTCCTTTTAAAGTTCAACACGGTATAGAATGGAAAGGTCTCGTCCTCCCCCTCTCCTCATGAGCACAATGGTATAGACCACCTAATGACATTTATTCTGGCATTCCCCTGAACCTCTACGCTGAGGGCAGTGCTTTTAATAAAGGGCCGTGTTGGGGAATTTGTTTGCCGTTTGAGCCCGTGAGCGTGTCCGCCCGCATATTGCCCACGAAGTTGGAGCCCACGAGATCGTCGGGTGACTAAATCAGTGTCAACCAGAGGTCTGACCCAGGAGAGGGCCAGCAAGGTCATCTCAGGCTGAGAGAGCAGGAGAGAGACAGACAGAGACAGAAAGGGAGAGAGAGACAGGGAGACAGAAAACGAGAGACTGAGAGAGAGCGAGATGGAGTGAGAGACAGAGACAGAAAGAAAGAGCAAATGAGAGGGAAAGAGACAGAGAGATGAAGGGAGAAAAAGAGAGTGAGGGTTGCAAAGAGAGGAAATACTCTTCTCACACTGCAATCAGGGAGTAGTACACTTCTTCACAACATGTGGAAATTGGCAGGTTATAAGGGAAATCTTCCTGTAAAAAATATGGCCTGATTTTGAAACCTTAAATGTCCAACAAAATCTCCCCTATTTATTAGAAGAACACAAAAAATGCTTCAGACAGCAAATTATGTCACAGCTTTCCATAAACTGAGGGACAACCAGTGAGCCTATTTTGCTAGGCCTACATTGTCTGTAAACATGTTTTCAATGTATGTTCTTTATATGTTATTTTCTGTGCTTTGGCGATTTGTGTGTGAATTTGAAATTTGAAATAATTTGAATTTGAGGGAGAGACTGACCGAGAGAGAGCAAGGGAGAGACATACAGAGTGAGAGATGGAGGGAGAGAGAGACGCAGAGAGGGAGAACAATGGACAGAGATAGAGGTAGAGAGGGAGTGTGGCACAGTGGAAATAAAAAGCCTTCCGCATGTTTCTGTGACTGGAACGAGCCCCACGCCAGCCAATTTAGGCGTTCCGGCAGCAAAGCGAAAATCAGAAGCGCAGGTGTCTGGGGGTCCCCACGTCCCACGTGCCCTTGGACGACACGAGAGGGGGGCTGCGTTTGGAAATAAAAAAGCACTTATTTAGCTTATCGAGATTATTTTCTTCTGTTCCTCGGGTGTTCCTGAGCCGGGCCAATCTCTGGGCTTCAGCCCTAATAGGCTGAAATATTGAGTCTCCCAAGGTCAGTCTGAGGTTCATCTTTTTTGATCAAATTTCTGCTACCATTTTTTTCCCCCCAGAATGAAGATATGTGATTTGAAGAAAAATAAATGTGTTCTCTTAAGGCCAGGTTGCTGGGTTATCATACAGCCGGCAACCTTCCTTCCAACCTCTCTCTCTCTCTCTCTCTCTCTCTCCTCTCTCTCGTTCCCTCTCTCCCGCTCTCTCCCTCCGCCGAAATCAAAAGGCCAGGAGGTACGCTGGTGGAATGGGATCCGCGCGATTGACAGAGTGGATGGATGCAACCGACTGAGCCCAACCTTCATTTCGCAGTTGTTTTTTCCGTTGTTTTCCTTTTTTTCCCCCCCTTTCTCCTTCATCTCTCCCTTCTCTCTCTCACACACACACACACACAGCGCGCTTCCCACCTCTCCTCTCCGAGGCCCGTGCGCCCGTGTGTTATCGAGCGAATCCTGCAGGGAGCTCATTGCCGGTGTTGAGGAATCATAACCCGGGGTGCCGCGTTCATTTATCCCTGCACCTCGGCAAACACACAGCACACTGATTAGTGCAGGTGATGGAGGGAGGGAGAGGGGGGGAGAGATGGAGGGAGGGAGAGAGGGAGCGAGCCCTACCGCAACGCCGGAGCGATGATGAGGGAGGTTGCTTTCGCACGGGGGGTTGTTAGCAGGACCTGGGCACAAATTCACCGCAGTGCAATACCCGCCTCTCTAAAGGAGAGCAAAAACAAACCCAGTCCGTCTCGTGTAGAATAAGAATGCTTTTGGCTGGGGCTTCTCTTCACCCTTTGAGGAGTGTTTTTGTAATGTTTTCTTTCTTTTTTTTTTTGGTAATAGTCTGTGTTCTGCAACTCCATTGCTTTCAATTACCACTCGTAAATGTTACATAACCATGGCAATGTTCGGTTAAGAACATTCTTATCACGTATTTGGGGTTGGGACTTGGGACCGGACAGTAAGCGAGTGTGAGGTGGCGGGGCGGTGGGTGGGTTTTCACACTAAAAAGTTCCACATTTCTCGGGGTACAAATGCAAATGTTTGCATTTGCATTTGTATTTATCTTGTTCCTGTGGACACTGACCTAATTCCTAACTGACTTGTACCTGGACATAATGTGAATTATTGGAATTACTGATTCTATGTGAATTGTATCTTATCCTTCCTGTTCTGCAGTTTGCTGTAATGACCTTGATATGCACTTTTTTGTACATCTGCTTAATAAAAAGTAATGTAATGGGTTGAAAGATAGGTTTTCAGTTCACGGCTGTTTTTCACACGGCGTGGAAAGCACGAGAGTTTGTTTTCAGGGCTTTAAACTCCCTCAGGCGCTCGGGCAGAGAGAAGGAGTGCACGAGATCCCTTCAGCTAGACACGGCCTAATCAGTCTTATAATTAGTGTTCTCGTAACCTTCTCGGTTTCCTCTAAGTGATTGCGTTAAGTGCCGTCATATATTAACTCAAATCTTGGGGTTTGCATTTTATTATATTCTGAGAATGGAGAACTCTGGGAGACTGCTGTCGGGGGGAAGGCTCACATGGTCAGAGATAATACTCTCCATTTCTCTACCCTAATATTTGCATTAATTATCCGGTTCAGTTCAACGTCATGTCAGTAAGTAAGGCTGTAAGGTAACCTTGTTTCCTTCGGAGTGAAAATCTACCGCACATGAGGTCATGGCGCTCTAAGAATTACATTAGAGCCAAATCTGATGTGGTTGTTTCTCTTTCTTCCTTTTTTTTTCAGAAAAAACAAAGGACAAAAGAGCTCTCCCAGCTGTTCCACTCGTACAACCCCTATGATCACAAGGTAAGAGGCTGCTCGTTTGTATTTGCCTGTTTGTGGTGTCACGGAAAAGTGCCATTTCTTGAGCAAGTTCCATACCGTTGGAGAGATCGTTATGTGACGGCAGATACAGTAGTAAATGGAACAGTGTTGGCATCGCTGCTAAAGAGGACAGCAGTCATGGTAACCGGGCCCAAAACATGCCCTTGAGGAACGCCATTACTGCCGTGTTTCACGCTGAACTAAATAATCGGCCAATTAGTCAGGCCTCTCGAGCATGGGATGGAAGTTTGAGGCCTCCGGATTTGCGTTTGCATTCTTGGCAAAGCCCATGCTATGGTAGCAACACCTGAAGGGTCATGGACACGAATCTAGTTCAGACCAGAGCAGCAGATCTCTTCCTTCTGCTCACGGAACCACAGTTGTGCTTGGGAAAATCTACCCATAATGTCTTTACTCATACGTTTTAGGTTGAAGGATGATTAGCTACTTCGGATAAGGGTTACCTGGCCTGTAAAAAGGTGCTTTCAAAGCCAGGAGGTTCTCCTCAGGTCAAAGGTCATACGGCGCATTGGTTGTCTCACTGCTCTTCTAGACAAAGCAGCAGCAACGATCTGTGTGTTCCCTGCTTTCGGTTCGCAAGTGGGCGGTCTCTCCCCACGAGAGAGAGCGACATGTTTAATGTACACAATTATAAAAAAATAAAAAATAAAAAAAGACGCCTGAAACGATGTCCTCCAGAACAGGAAGCCTTGTAAGCCCTATAGCTCATTTTAATGACATCATTAAATTTTCAGCATTGGCGAGCACTCTCACTTCTCTCTCCTTCCTATAAAAACCATTGTCGTTCCTGCGAGCTGTCCCGGAATCTGCTCTGCTCCGTTCAACAATTTCATAGTCCCCCAACTCCTTTTGAACTAATTACCGCTTTCCAGTGTAATCAAGGCAAATTGAATTGCCTATTAAAAAAAGTGAATGAAGCTCTTTAAAAAGGTATTATAGCCCGAGATTATGGTGCTTGCGCAGAAGGAAGACTTCATTAAGGGATCGACTTGGAGTGCAGTGTGGTTTACGCGGGCGCGCTCGTAATATTTCGGAGATGTTCTCCGACCTGACGCGTGCTCCCGTAAGACGCTCAGAGGTTCAAGAGGCTACGGCCCCCCGTTCAGACACGCCTCGGGTGGTACAAGACCCCTGAAATCCTAGCTGACCTCTCCGGCTGGAGAATTAAAGGAAGCTAATCAATGGAAATGTACACGTAGGCGTGGTCTCAGGAGCGGTTAAGGAAACCTGACATTTCTCTTGCTGCCATTCCTTAAGACTCTTTAATTGTTTTCCGTGCGAAGCGGCTCTGAATGCGAGATGGAGCGTGTAGGCGGCCAGGCACGCATATTTAGATAAAGCCCCTGTGGCCTTTATTTCATTTTTTAAATGTTTTAATTTATAGGAAATATTAGTCAGAATGAGAAAATTGATTTTACTTTTTCTGCAGTTTGTCTTGTGGAGAGGTGTGGTGTGTTTGCAATTATGCAGCTGCACTATTTGTGAGCATAACTGTATTCTAACTTGCCATAAAAATGGTAATGGGGAAACATGAATTTGTTAGAAATGATTAAGATTGCAGGAAGGAAAAAAATGTCAGACCGAATGAGAGAACGTGTGTATTTTTGTCTGTAGGAGCTGCATTCTGGGATGTATACAGGAAACCTTTATACCTGGCACACCTGTGAATAATGAATGTTTCTCAGAACCGTAATAAAAAAATGTTCACAAAAAAGAAAACATTAATGCAAAGGTGTATACAATTGTCGATACCTGACTCTAAACAGCGAAAAGCTCTTCCGAGTGGTCGCATCGTGGGGCATTTGGCTCTCCGGCTCGAGAGGTGAACATTAAAATCTGCAGCGCGCCTACCAAGTGCAGTCCTTTCCTCTCCACGCTAAAATCAGGGAGAGAGGGGAAAAAAAACAACTCAGCCTAGCATCAATTATGCAGATGAGTCGCGCAAAGGCGAAAATTGCTCTCCCCCAATCCCCAACCCTCTGTCCATCACGGTCGGTGCTGGCGAATGCAGGAAGGGTGGGGGGGGGGGGGGGGGCGGGGGAGACTGTTAAATTAGATGCCTCTGCCTGAGGACGCCATCCCGCTGTGCCTATAACTGTGACTCATTGTTTCACAGCCGCCTAATCAGATGGGCCTCGGTGAGGGTCCTAATGACCCAGGCACCCCCCTCTTCCCCCTGCCCCCCCCTCCGCACAGCAAGCCATGATATCAGCGCCGCTAACCCAGTTAGCTTGGGTCCGATCCACCAGGCGCAGAACGGCAGAGCCTGTAATTACACAAGGGGGTCTGGAGCCAGCCGTCGCCGAGACGACGCAAGGGCTAATGAATAAGCATTCATTTAATAATCCCTCTTTATTGATGCGTGGGCCCGAACGCCGTCTGCTTATGATAATTCGGTATTAAGTGTTTAATATTGACATCTTCATGGGCTTGCCTCTCTGCTGTCGAATGCGCACTGATGCGGTCCTCGTGTCTCCGGGAGTTTATCTCTTCGGATGAAGGAGAGGGCAAGGAAGAACGCTTGCGGTTCAAAGTTCTGACGCGTGCTGGTTGACGTATGTAGTAGAAGACAGCGTGCAATATATTCTTCTGAGCTGTCCACTTTTTTTGAGGACTCTGGTACTTGTTGGAGGGGCCAGGGGTTTGAGCTGATTTGTTTACGAGATTCCACAGTGCTAGATAGTTTGATGATGTCATCGCAAAACAGACTGGTGACTTACTCAATTGTTTTTTGCTGTTTATTTACTTATTTTGCTCAATAATTGTCTTCATGAAATAAGGCACCTCAAATTTTCTATTTATTTTTGGCTTTGAACATTATTTTGACCCTGCTTTTTTGTGTGATTTTGCTGCTTGGCAGCGCGTTTGATTTTGCAGCCTCAGTCAGTCTTCCGAATTAATTACTCTGAAGAAGAAGCACGAGTTCCTCCCACACACACAAGTCCATGCGGAGAATGTGTTAGGAGAACAGAGATGTGTTAAGATGGCTGGCCGAGTTCTTACAAATGTCAAAAGGGCTGAATATGTTCTCCTAGCTGATATTATCCTATTCCAGGCCTTCGCAGAGGGCAGTAGTCTTCTCTGGTCCATTTTTTTCATATTATTTTATACCATTTAATTATTTTTTCATTTAAGCATTTTCTAGTCTTACACAGGATAACATCATTCCATTTATTGTGCCGTTCCTAACATGTCTCTGCGGAATTTACCTTTGGAATCCTTTTTAGTTTCCTCACTTCTCGCAATGTGATGTAGATCCAGCTTTCTGCTGGTGTCTGAAAAAGTGATTTTCATTATTGGGACTTCTCGGTTAAATGGAAGGTCAGACGACACACGCGGCAGTCAAAGATGAAGCAGAGGTGCTCATCTCAATGAATGTGCGAGTGAAAGAGTTTGTGGGCGTTTTAGGGGTCGATGGAGGCCAGTCCCTCACCACTGTATGAATTTCCTCGGCCTTGAACATGTACGACAGCTTTTTTTTTTTTTTTTTTTTCTCTTCTCCTTTCTTAAGTTTCACCCTACCTAATAGCCCTTGAAGCGCCCTTTAATGACAATTTGCTTCATCCCGCTTTCCGTCTGCACGCAGCGGGAGAAACCTGTTGGGTGTGCGGCGCTCGGCGTCTCAGCGAGAGGCGTCGTATCGGAGAGGGGGAAACGGAAAGCACGCGGCGGTGGCTGGAATTTGCATCTAATAAAGCCAGACCGCTCGCAGATCCATATCTGCTCCATAACGTCCCCTTCCCGCCGACTCCCCAGGGCCCCCGTTACCGTGGTAATTACATAAAGCAGCGTAGGTTGTCCGCGCCCGTTATTGCGTCTACACCTCCTAATGCGAGCCCGAAGGTAGCTCCGCTATAAATAAGAGCTGACTCGACTCCTCCTGCCTCTCAGCCACATAAAAACGCATCAAATGGGGAAAATCCTTATTACTCTTCTGCCATTTGCCGTTAAATGTTGTACCACAAATTAGACCTCCCGAAAACATGTAAATTCCTTGTGGAAATAATTAAAGAACAATCGGCAAATTGCTTTGTAAATCACGTTTACGGTCATTGCAAAGAGGTAAAATAACTGTGTATGCCTGTTTGTTGCTGCAGGGGGCGGGGCGTGGGTGGGGGGTAATTTATATGTAAACATTTGAATGGTCTTTTCGATTTTTAGGGAATACAGACTTTTCTGGTCAGGCCTGTTTATTCATGATAAGAAATCACTTATGTGCATTTGTTAGTATTATAAGGACAATTGCAACTCTATATGCCTATGGTTATTACATTATATTACATTATTGGCAGACACTCTTATCCAGAGCGACATACAGTTGAATAGACAAAGCAGGAGACAATCCTCCCCAGGAGCAATGCAGGGTTAAGGGCCTTGCTCAAGGGCCCAATGGCTGTGCGGATCTTATAGTGGCTACACCGGGATTAGAACCACCGACCTTGCGTGTCCCCGTCATTTTACCTTAACCACTACGCTACAGGCCGCCCCATCTTATTACACTGATTGCCTTTCATCTTGAATGTGATTGATCCCAAAGAGACCTGCTGTGAAAGTCATAGGCTCATCAGACTTGTGGCCAATATAAGCAACACAGACTCTCTTGGAATTTGTGACCAGAGCTGTTGCTAGTGGGGTGGATGGTGGTGATGATTCTAATGTCCCACAGTTTAGGAGGCCCACAGAAATTCCAGTTGGATAAAAAAATGGGGCCCAAGAGCAATATTCTTTCAGGGGGCCCAGACTTCCTCACTACACACCTGTCTATGACTCTGAGTTTGCTCCAGGTTACTGACGATGTCTTGTGGGAGTCTGGCACATTGGACCAGCGTGTGCCTGTTTACTGGCTGCCCTTGTAATGTTGCAGGTGAATGACTGCTGAAAATAAACATCTTCATGTGAGTTCACAGCGGCCACTGAGACGGACGTTTCCAAACTGCTCTTTGGGAAGAATGTTTTTGCATGGTCTGAAGAAGATTTACGGGACCACTTGTACATTTATTTCGTACTTAAGAAATAATTCTTTAGAATCGGTGAATGTGGCAAGTTTCGTTGAATCACTCATATGAGTGATTTTAGAACAAATATTTTTGTACGAATGGGTTTTTTGGGTGATATAAAGTATCCCTTTTCATCAGCTGTGCCTTAAGCGCATACTAATGCTAACTGTAGCTAGACACCCACACGGCTCTCTCCACTAGTCTCAGACAGCAGCAGAATAATCATGTCTGCCGGGACATCCTCATTTCAGGGTAAGCCCACCGGAAGTGACATCATAAACGCATCAATGAACTGACGTTAAGAACATTTGCCGTTACACTGTGCTTGCCCGTGTCACCTGCTGATGTCCATCAAGATGGCTTACACTCTCAGACAGGCGATCCTCGTCTTGGAATGCCAGAGATGTTTCTAGCTTAATTGCATGTTGAGATCAGTCATGGAGAGTCTGAGCCCATGTCCTCAATCTTAATCCATGCATGCTGCTAGGGGTTCTGATGGAGAGAAAATGGAGAGATGTCCTGGAGACATTTCACCACGTTTCCAGGATAACAGGTATCCAAAAAATCTTGATTCGTCGGAGGAGAGCGAGCGCGATTTTCTGGAGCACGTCAGCGAGGACTGGGCCCCAGGAAGCTCATCTGTCTGTGACTGACAGCTGCGAAGTCCCGTAAACGCAAGCTGATGATTGGCCGAGGGTCCCGTGGAGCCGCCAGTGTGAGCAGGACATGGACTGAGCCTAATAGCACGATGGTCGCTGTGCCTCACGATCGCCCAGATTTCGGCGTGTCGTTGACAGGCTGTGACTGGCTGCGAAGCCTTGTGGCGTTAGAAAGCGCTGGCTGTGAACTCCCCAGGCTGTGAGCACCAGCGTACTGCCACACGCCCGTGGCACCGAGGCATCGCACGCTCAACAGGCGGGGTTTATTTCTGTGATTTTTGTCCACCTATTGGTCTTCACTGGGCTTGCAATTCATCTGGTCACTGCAATATCGTCTCTGCGCTACCTATAAAATATGCCCAGTTGCCTCTCCCGTGAACAGAAGGCAATGAACGGTTATGCAACTCGCTTACGAACAAATTGATTCAGTTACCCAGTGCCAAAACCATTTCAGCAGTATCTGAAAATCACTGCATTTCGTTAAAAAAAAAAAAAGTCTCTAATCTCTAATTTGATTTGAGTGCTTTTCATTGTGTGCCCTTTTGTCTGGTCCCTCCTGTTGCTAAAATATAATCTGGAGCAAAATGAAAGCCATTCCCTCTTGTTTAGTCCCGTTTTTCCAACTAACACACCCTGGAGCAGCAGGCCTGCCTCGCCCTCTCTCACCACTGCGTTCATCCGAGTTCTGTTGAATAAATGTCCATGTCAGGCTTCTGGCTAAGAAAGGCTTCATTTGGGGGAAGTTTAAACGTATTGGTATTCACACTAACAAGGCAGTTGTTTGTTTCAACAGCACTCGTAGCCGCGCGCGTTTAAAAGCGGCGTTTCGGCTGCCAGCTGGCAGGGCCCTTTTGTCTCCTCGGCGAAGATTTTGCAGGTCCCCTTACGTTCGCTAAAGCTCGACGGGAACACCGCCGACCACTAGCGTTCCGGCTGTTCTTGTTTACCTGTCCCCCGTTCGTCACTGGAAGGGGGCGAGCGGGGCGGCCGGTCTATTTGCATGCCGTAATTGCGCCCGAGCCCCCGCGCCAAGATTACAGGACTGTTGGTCGCTCGCCCCGGCCTGGCGTCTCTCCGGGTCCCATTCAGACCGGGCTCTTCAGCCGCTGGCAGGTTTCGGGGAGAAAAGCAGGGGCTCTGGGGGTGGGGGGCGGGGGTTTGGCATGGCCTCCTGGCTGCTGGCCGCTATGCCCCCCACCCCCCCCCCCCCCAAACCCAGGACCCACGTTGTGGAGGGCCCTGCCGCAGATGGCCTGCTCAGAGCTGCTTTCAAAAGGCACAAAGGCACAGAGCTGGCACATAGCGGACCAGCGAAGAATCAACCGACCCCCTCCGAACCCCATCCTTACATCAAACACCGCTCCCATTTCATCTGGTCACTACCGGAGCTGCTGAACCACAGCAGTGGGAGGGGGGAGACCCCACCGGCTAATTTGTAACACGTCTTTTATCCGGCAGATTATCTGCAGCTACACACACACATAATGGATTCTCCTGCCCTCTGAAAGCAGGAGACCCAGAAAAACGGACAGGTCTGACTGGGCCTGTTTAAATATTTACACTTCGCTATCTATCCAGGCGAGCTCAATGCCAGAAGTACAAGGGTGGGAAATAAATAACAATTATGCTTATTGATAGAAATGCTAAGCCTGAATAATTATCGAGTATTTGAAAACTTGCTGTCCTTTTGAGCTTTCCAGTGAGCTTTGGGGGGGACCTGTAGATGTTTGTAGGCAAATGAAAGAGGTGATGTCAGATTGAATTATCCGAGGGTCTGTCTGCATTTTTCTTGTGTGTTTGAGGTGCTCAGATTAGCCTCCATGACAGCCAGCAGTCACCTCTATCCTCCACACTCTATTCAATGTGACATTGCTCCAACTGTGCCAGAGGTTTGTTTACACCTTCTCTTCGCCTCTCTCTCTCTTTCTTTTTCTCTTCATCACTCTCACCCTCTCTTATTCTCCATCTCCCTCTCATGCCCTATTTCTTCCCTTTACCATTCTTTCTCTCTTTATCTGCCTCTGTCTCTCTCTTTGTCCGCAAGTGAAGTGGAATGTCAGCTGAAATAAGACTGTTGGCTCTTCTGTGGACCACAAACATCAAGCCCACAAGTATCTTCTCTCACGCCGTGATTTCAAGAGTCCGCCTCTCGGTCTCCTCTTGCCATCGAGAACAGGCTGAATTTCACCGACGTTTGAGACGTTTTTTCTTTTACCTGCACATACCCTCGCACAAAAACCAACCCCGTGGATCCAAACAACAGAGCTCTCGTTTGATCCTCTGCGTGTGTAAACAGCCGTAATCCTCCCGGCATTGTGGAAGAACATCCTTTTCAAGACTCATCTTTCTGCACCTCTTCATTTCATCCCGCACCTCTTTTTTTCTTTTCTTTTTTTTCCGACGCCGTGTTTGCTTTTACATAAATTTCTCAAAGCCCCTCCCCGAAGGTTTTCAAACACACCATTCATCGAGAGGCGCTTTGGTTAGCTCACGCACCACGGCAAAAGTTAAGTAACATGCTTCTTTTTGCCGGTGGTGTTCCAAGGATATGGAAACGAAGGAGCGGTCGCACACTGCCCCTTTCAATCCCTGTATTTAAAAACATTAATAAGAAATAATAATGGCAAATGAGAAACCCTAATTACAGGGAAAAGGCGGTTCAGACTCATTTGCGACATCTTTTTTTAATGGCTTACCTCTGTGTTGCCAGCGGCCAAGGCTGTTCTCTCGACCATACCTGACAGGAAGTCAGTTCTGAGTGCTTCTCCTCAACAAATGAAAGAAGCAGAGGAAAGGGAATTATCACATTACAGAGGAGGGGGCCTTAGGCCATCTGAGCCAGTGTCCCTATGCCAGATGCTAGGAGAAATAACTAATCTTCACAATAATGCGCAGACGTGTCAACCGCAGTTACAAATAAATTGCTCTCTCAGCTATGCTAATATCCTCTGCACTGAATGAAGTAATTACAAACCCTTACTACACACAGGGAGGAATAATTACAAGCATTCTGGAAAGAGCAGGCCTTCTCCCTTAGATTTTAAAATTGAATGTGTGCCCCCCCCCCTTCCTCCGCCAAACCCACCCACCCTCCCTTTCATCCACCTACCACCAAATTTCACCAATCAGGAGTTCATGCATGGTTTTTGTAATGGAAAAATTGCAAGGGACCTGGCCCCATACCTTATCCGCTGCTGCAGCGTTCATTTCCGAACCTCATTTAACAGGACCGCTGTTGCCGGGAGCAGCAATGAAAAACATTGCCCCAAATTTTGCACTTGTGCGCATGACAGCCTCCCCCCCAAACAGCCTGCACCAAGATAACAGGAGGGGAGGGGTGATGGACCCCCTCCTCCCAAAATCCTTTAGCTTCTCAGTCTGTCATTTTAGGAGTGTGTGTGTATATGTGAGAGGGAGAGGGGAGAGATGAGGAGAGAAAGAGAGAGGGAGAGTGAGAGAGGGGGAGAGAAAGAAAGAGGGGGAGTGAGAGAGAGAGAGGAGAGAGAGAGAGCGAGAGAGAGAGATAGGATAATATTGTACACAGATGCATATTAAACAGAGCAGCCCACAGACTCACTCTTAGTTTGGGGATATGATTAATGTGATCCATCCGTGGCCAGATGGTGTAGAACAAGGGCCATCAATCAAAATGAAAAGACCATTGAGCAATCCTCACAATGGTTTATTTAGGACCGGGGGGCTCGGGGCCGGGGGCAGACCAGCCCCTCGCGCCCCCCTCGGCTTTGTGCGGGCCGCGTCAGGAGCGCCATGTTTACACGCCCCGGCGAAACAGACCCGCGCCCTCTCTCGCTCCGAATGCCAATCGCCATACGCCACCCCCCCCCCACCCCTGCACGTACTGGGAGAGACCCCAAATCCACGTTGCCACCCTGTGGGGCAGACTCCAATCTGAAGATTGCTAGTTGGAGCCCCAAGCTTTGCGAATGTGTTTGTAAGTGACTGGGCAGGTTGCTCAGCAGCCAGATTGACAGATCGAGACGGACGCAGGTGATTGGCCGAAGGGCGGCTCAGACGGCCTTGCTGCACATGCGACCAGCCAATCAGCCCCAGAAGAGGGGAGCTGTGGGGGGATGGCCAGGAGTCTGCTTAGCCCGCTAAGCTCCTGTTTCCCCCTACTCACTCTTACTCCCTCTCTTATATTGTATGTGCTTGCTGGCTCAGCTGGAGTTAAGTACAGTAGATGTTTAGCTTTGCGTTTTGCATTGTGTTGGCCTTCCTTGCTTTTCACAAAACCGCAACTGAAGTTAGTGGAGGTGAGGGGGTTTTGCCGATAAAGTTCTGTCAGTGACTGTATTAGACTGCTGAGGACAGCATTTCAAAATTATTGCGGTAAAGTCGTGTGTCGGAGTGTGAAGTCGCCTCCTCTCATATGAAATCCGACATTCTCCTAAATTAATGCCTGTCTCTTATTTTAATGTTTCTCTTCAGTAAGATGTGAGCTGTGCACTTTTCTATTTTAAGTAGCTTTCCTGATTTTTTTTTTTTATCAATGCAAATGCTTTATTGTTGAACAGGGTACCTGGCAAGCAAATTTTTGATTTTGGTTATTCCTTGGACTTCTAAATGAACCTTGCGAAGACTATTGCTTGCAATCTGCATGGAATTCTGGATTTTATCCATGTTTATTTTTGCTAGAAAGAAATGTGTAGCGGATGACATGCTTGCTTGTTGCAATGGCAGTTAAATAATGTCATTGACTGAATTCTGCATTAGTCATCCTTGTTGAGAAATTAAAGATTTTTTGTTTATACAGTATGTTTAAATTTATATTGAAGGTATTTTGACCGCTATTAGTGATTGCGAACACAAGAACTGATGCTTGTATTCGCACTTGTTGCTAATGACAGGTCATTTGTCACTTTGCCAAGGCAGCAATGTTGTGAAGACATAAACATTTTGGAGATTTAGAAAAATAAGGCTTTGATTCTTCTGTCATTTTAGCAGTCCAACAGCACCAAAAGATATTTTCTGGGGTGTCCAGTGCTTTTTGCCTTTAAGGCTCAGCAGGTAACTCCCAAATGGCTATAACAAAAAGGCATGTTGGGTAGTGGTCCTATCCATGGCTAAACCAGGCTAAACGTGTGGTTGGATTCTGGCTCACGCAAGAGGGACAGCGTTCCTCGCACAGGGTTTCTGGACTCTAGCTGCCACCAGAGTCCCCTTCGCTCTTTGTGCACCGGGTTTGGGAACAGACGGCTAACAAGTCCTCCGCCAAAGCCGCTCGTTTATTACAATAACCCCAAAATTAAACAAGTCGGGAGAGAGGGAGCGCATGCCGAATCCACATCTGTTCATTACGGAAAAGCTCTTCCCTAATCTCATACATTCGTTCAGAGTCACTGGGCTCTAACCGTGAATGAGAAGTAACAATAAAACGTTTGCCCGTTGTGTTTTGTGCGAGCGAAGTGGGGTCCTGCCTACGAAAGTGGGACGCTTTTGTCCACTACTGCTTAAATAAAATTTTCAGCATGAAATTTTTCTCATGTAATATAGTCTTCAGCAAGCAGAACATTTTTTTAAGCAGTTCTATCTGCACTATACTTTCATTTTACTTGACATTTGGTCAATTAATGCAGAAGAATAGCAATGATAATTTTATCTCTGTGTATTTAATTTGATTGGCCCCATTTTCAATTCATTTTATGTGGAAATTATATCTTTTTTCATCCGTGGAAGAGAAAAACAACAGTTATTTTTCTTTTTTTCCCTGTATGTGGCAAATCCAATCAATTAACAATTAGCAGGTTAATTTTATGTTTTGTTTAGCTTAATTTCCGAGCGAATCTATTTATATTTCTGACGGTTTTCAAAGACTAACCTTTGCTCGTCTCCAACTTGACATTTTTTAATCTATTTAATTTGCTTTTCACTCCCCGGTTTATGTTAATTAACGCTCCTTTCAGCTGAGGAGAATTGGAAACGGAAAAGTGGGGAGACCGAATCCCTCCTTCAGTGCAACCCCCCCCACCTCCCATATCTCTGTGCCCTTCTCATGCTTTTGTTTAAACAGACACGCTCGTGTAAAAGCAGCCAGATGGACTAATAATCACAAATTGTGATGTTTAGTGACGGGAAGGGTAGAAACGAAGAGCAGGCATCGGTCCGACAGGGTTGTCTGTCAGCAGGTGATGGAAGCGGTCTATAACGGCGAAAGGCGAACAAAGAAAAAAAAAAACAACGGTCCAAATTGCTTCGTTTTTATCTGTGCTGCTTTCATCTTTGTTTTGTTTCCCGGGGAACTTGAAAGGCTCCCATTTACATATCTCTATAAAAAGAGAGGAAGGTAAACAGAACGAATTTGCTTAAATGAGCCCCGATTGGGGGCTGGCCCCCCCTTCCCCTGCTGCTCAGAGAGTGGGTGCTGGTGTAAAAGCCTCTCCCCTGCTTGATGGACCACGTGGGCTGGTCTGTTGATACCTGAATGGTCTTTGCACCTTTTCCTCCGTCTGTACATATTTTGTCCCTTTGAACAGGGTTTTTTTTTTCCTCGACCTATAAACATGTTCTCGAACGAGAACATTGCTTTCAATTGCCAGTAGTGATCGTTACTCTAGCATTAGAATGGTCAGTTAAGAACATTGCAATCATATATTCACAGTCAGTGAACAGTGAGCTCAATGGTGAATCATGTCCTCATACAAAACCAAAAATGCAAGGAGTGTCCTTTTGTATTGCCCCGGGACACTCAAATTAGTATTGAACAAAATTTCCACAAAGCGCCTCTGACATTGTGCAGCTGAGACTAGCCATGCCACTGACATCCTAGCTTATTCAAAGATGGCTGCACCCAAAAACAAACTTGAGGCTATTTTTCCCACATTTTGACTGCGGGGCTGTATCTTATCGAGCATAAAAAGCAAACAAAGCAAAACCACGTTGGTGAGTGCTTCTTTTCTTCTTTAAAGGGTTAAGCAGCCATTCTCATCTGGTCTTAGAGATCATACTGTCTGTACCCCACTGGAGAATAAAGCAGATTCAACACAAGAAAATTACCCAATGATGTTCCTTGCTTGGATGGCACAATTTTTTCAGTTTACTGTAACCTTTCATTTTTTATCTTAGAAGTTGGACAATTTATCTTAGAAGTTGGACAATTTCTAGATTTTGCTGCCAGTCAGTGGTCTTTATCTTAGAAGTTGGACAATTTCTAGATTTTGCTGCCAGTCAGTGGTTTCAAAGCCTATTAATGAATTTCATGGTGGGAGGGTTGCCAAGAAGAATGTATCCTTTAAAGCATCGATGTCCTCGTATTCAAAGCCAAGTAAGATGTTTTTTTTCGATAAGTGGCAGTATACTGCTTCAACCGGACTCAACAGCCAATCGAAAACTGTATTGCACGCTTCCATCAGTTCAATACGTGAGCTTACTGTAAGTGGCCAATATGTGGTGGCCTGTAGCGTAGTGGTTAAGGTAAATGACTGGGACACGCAAGGTCGGTGGTTCTAATCCCGGTGTAGCCACAATAAAATCCGCACAGCCGTTCGGCCCTTGAGCAAGGCCCTTAACCCTGCATTGCTCCAGGGGAGGATTGTCTCCTGCTTAGTCTAATCAACTGTACGTCGCTCTGGATAAGAGCGTCTGCCAAATGCCAATAATGTAATATAATGTAATGTAATGTCTGAACTAGCCCTTATGCAACGTGTGTATTGAGGAATTCTGTTCTTCTCTTTCAGTCACATTTTCACTGTACTGTATATTTCACCAGTACCGACTGCAGTCGAACAAGCTTCCTGGCAAAATCTGAAAATGACACTTTTGGGTAATGTGTACAATTCATATCATTTTTATTGGCAGCCTGTAGCCTAGTGGCTGAAGTACATGACTGGGACCTAGAAGGTTGGTGGTTCAAGCCCCAGTGTGGCTTCAATAAGATCCGTGCAGCTGTTGGGCTACAAGACCCTTAACCCCCCCATTGCTCCACGGGGGGTTGTCCCCTGCTTAGTTTAATCAACTGCACGTTGCTATGGATAAAAGCGTCAGCTAAATAATAAATAATTATGAATTATTATTGACTGGGGAGTGTGAAATGGGTTGACGCTACTTTTCTACCTTCTACAAGCGGAGAATCCGTGAACCCTCAGTCCAGTGTAATTTTCACCGGGGGGGGCTTGATGATCTCAAGAGGCTCATTTGGTTCTGCTAATCTTCATTTTGAAGTCCCAGGGTGCACCGGGGCGCATTCCGGCGATAACGCGGGAGTTCAGCAGGCTGCTGGAAGCCACCGGCAGGCAGAGCGGTGAGAGACTATCAATCATCGCACCTGGAGAGCACTCACCCCCATAAATCTCCCTTCGAATGCGCAATATCAGCCCCCAAAACCGTTTAGCTTTTCAGTCCGGATTGGGAGGAACGCGGCGTGCTGAAAGTCTGTCATCTGCGGAAAAAAGCGAAACGATTACAGCGTCGCAGCCGCTGAGTGCACACGCAGCGAAAACGGTCTCCGGCACTCGGCGAAGAGAGAATTGTGGTGCGGACAGGCCAGTCAGAGAGGAGCAAGAGGGGTCAACGCCCAGAGGAGCCCATCTTCTTCTAACAAGTCGCTCATGTGGAAGGTAGCCAGTACACGAGAGCCATGATGTCACTATTTTCTGCTCCTCAGAAAAGACAGTTTTTTGTTGTTTTTTTATCCCCCCCCCAACAAGTTGGATTGCTGTGACTGTACCCTTAATGTTACAATTACGCCAAATTTCGCAAGGTTTATTTTAACAGTCCTTTTGCTCACAATACTGGAAGTTAATGAATGTACATTTAGAGGTGGTGTCATTTCCACAAAAGTCTGCCAGATACGCAAATATGAAAAATGATCCTCACACTGTGATTTCTGGTCCCACAAAAAATGTATGCCAATAGCAATAAACCCTAGGCTATATAATAACAGACCAGAATAGTATTTTCACAACTCAGCTCTGTAATTATTGGTCCTAATTGGTTGACAGTTGACATTGACCGTGGACCGTGGAATTCCAGGCTGATACGACAAGGCGGCCGAATGTTGAAGAAGAGGTTTTCTTTGCCAGTGTAACACAATAATAGGAGAACTCTCCATAAGAAATGATATTAATATGAAGGATGATAGCATTCATCTCTATGCTGTGTCCCCATGAGAACAGCGTGTTCTTGAGCCTCATGTTTGATATTATCTCAATCCAAGACAAGGTAACCAGCTGAAATTATCAGCAGGCTATTCATGGGTTGATCATGTAAAGAGTGAAATAATCAGTATGGCTGACTTGGGATCAGTCAGGGGCGGCAGGCTTTCAGGGTTCTACTATTGCATGGGGATAAAGAAGGTATTTTTGAATTGAGGTATCGATGCTGATGCGATCTCTGGCTCTCTTAATTACTGACTTCAATTACCTTTTGGTTTTATTGAAGGTTTGCTACCAGACTTTCATCTCATATTATTTCTGTTTTTTATTTGTGTTCTTCTATATCTTAAAATCAGTGTGGATCTCTTGCGGGGCCCATGGAAACGAGACTACGCCCCAAATCTGTGTATGTGTGTGTGAGGAAGGGGAGGGGTGCATCCCCTCACCATGTGAGAGATGCTAACAGGATAAGCAGGCTGTTCATTACCGAGTAAGACACAGGTTAGGCCAGGGTGTGATATTCTCTGAATACATTAGCACTCGAGATGTAAATGGAAATGAGGAGGTGGGTAGAAAAGCAAACCAATTAGAACCCAAACGTGTCCCTCCAGGGAGCGTGCGCTCTACTGTTGCCGAGGTGAGCAAAGGTTAGCCCGGCTGCGGTTCCTCCAATCAGATTCCATTAAAAAGGAAAAAAGAAAAACTCTGAAAAGACTGATTTGCGGAGTGAATGAAATGGGGGGGGCGGGGGCAGGATGGTGGTGTGGGGGGGGGGAGCTCCCATTGGATTGGCTGCTATCTAAAGGGGCATTGGTGGAAAGATAAGCAAAGTGTATAGGTTGACGTAGCATCTGTCTGGAAATGTACCGTCGGTTTTCTTTAATTTATTTTTCATAAAAGGAGTTTTGTTAAGAGACGGTGTTTAAATTGCACCCGCTGTTATCTTCTCCGGGTATCGTAAACACCGCTCGGGCGCTGCAAGCAAAGGGATATGCGTCAAATGTGTGATTAGGTTTTTTTTTGTTTTGTTTTTTTTGGACGAAAAAGGAGGGGGTGGGGGTGCATTTTAAATGATGCTGTATTCTGTATTCCCAACTGTCTCGTGCCAATTATCACATTACGCTCAAGGATCTTGGTTGGATTTTCCAGGCCCTCAAATCCAGGAAAACAATCATCGCCCAGCCAGGTCCGCGGCTGCAGTGGTAGTGTGCTGGTCACTGCCATTACAGAACAGTTTTTACGACTGGGTGATTGATCATGGCGTTACAGGGAAAGTGAATACTTAAGTGCACCCTCAAGCATATTGTCTCCTTTTTTTCTTTAAGAGGCACAAAGGTGTTGTCTTGAATATAAAGGGCTTGATTGCGGTTGAATGGGTCATTAACATGTTCTTTTCTGCTAGGATCCTCACCTTGGAGAGATTCGGAGGCAACGGAAAACACAATCAAGTGCCTCTTGTGTGCGGGGAGAGACAAAAAAAAGTTGTTCTCGCAAGCATCCTGCTCTTAAACCTTTTTAATTAAATGAGCAAACTGCGGCTTGAATGGGGTCTTTGTGTGACTAAGCGTTTGGACCTTGTGCTGTACGTTTGTGACTACCTTGTGCACTGTCGAGGTTCACCTAAAATGAAGGATCTGGCTTTCCTAAGAAACCTCTAATAATATTAGTTTAAAAGGTGTCAAGGAGACATTGCTTTTTGGCACTCACCATAACCTCACCCCAGGAGAGACAGTTACGTGACTGTGATATAAGTATAATTATAATATATGTTTATACTTTATTTCGCTACTACTTTTATCCAAAGGGACTTGATTAGGCTAAGCAGGGGAGCAATAAGGGCCTTGCTCAAGGGCCCAACAGCTGTGCAGAAAGTATTGTGGTTACACCACTGCTTGAACCACCAACCTTCCGGGTCCCAGTCACGTACCTTAGCCACTAGGATACATGCTTCCCCCATCCTTCTCATTCAGAAACGACCAAGCGCGATGGTCTGTACGTGGTGAGGCCCCCCGCCACCAGCTTTGTCTGCCCTTATACATGCCTCCGTTTTACTGAGAAGAGGGTGGGCAGTGCGATAACACTCCATTGTTGGGCTTGGTTTTCATTAGGCAGGAGGGGAAACTAGAGAACCCCCCCCCTTCACTTTGTGCTACTGCAAGTTGTCCATGCGTCTGGCCAATGCCGTCAGAACGAAGTGGGTTCAGTGAAGCAGCATGACATGCCTGTATTTGTACCCATTTGCAGCTGGTAATAGCAGGAGTGGGAGAGGCCCTCTGACTGTATGTCAGCATTTGTTCCCTCCCCGATTGCTTTGCTGGAATATTTCTATTGCCGTTTGTCAGGACCGCCCTGTCTTAAGTTGTTTTAAGAGGGCTATTTACCGTCGGCTTCCAGAAACACTTTGCACAACACACTAGCTTTCCCTCGGCGTACCGTACCACCATTGCAAGCGGCAGTCAGAAAACAAATTAAAGTTTAGATTTGCTGAAAGCGAATCAGTGTGGGAGTAGGGTTTCCTAATCAGCTGTAAGTGGCAAATGAGAAGACTGTGTTTCACATGCCTGCGGCGAGGTATCTAGGGGGTGTGCCATTTCCACTGGGACTGAGGAGCTTTTTTCTGAGGGAAACTCTCAAACGGCGTCGCAGCCTCATCGGGATCATTCACTTGACCCGTTTGTCAAATCGTTGCTCTCTCCCTCCCTGCCTTATATCGGTATATGCTCATCTCTCCAATTTAATTTGTGTTAACTACACATTTTGCCCTTTAACCTCCAAGACGGCATTTCAGCAAGTGAACCGCTTTTGGTAGAAGAAGACCGAACGCGGAAGAAAGAAACCTCATAATCACCGCCATTAAATGTGGGAGTGCTCAGGGTGCACTTGAAGGGTTTTAAAAATCCTTTAAACCAGACCTGTTTTATGAGGGGGGAAAAAAAAATCACAAAGGCCTTCTGAAAGATGGCCTCGGCCGCTCAACGCTTGGTGTTAAATGCATTGGCTGAGTTGGGAATGGAGGCTGTGACAGGTTAGCATTCGAAGATGGAGCCTTGGCCTTTATGGGACGGTGGAGGACATAATGGCCGAGACTATTACACTGTCTTCGCAAAAGCCAGGCGTCATGGCCCTGCATTGATTGTAAGGGATCCAGATTTATGGAATATAAATGTCACAAAATGATTCCACTTCATCTTATTGCAGTAATCCTCCCTCCGCGGTTATCAGTGTCACACCTGCAATGAGGAAGCACTCTGAATTTGTTGTGCTTAGACTGTGTGTTCATGTCGCCTTCCTCAAAGGTGACCAGGCTACTTTTACTGTCTTTGTACAAGCGTAATATTACTAAATATATTTGATTGTGACAATGTGACTAATGCAGATGTGGCAACAGGTCTGGCATTTACATTTCTTGAATTGTTACCTGCTCCTGTGGTTTACAGGAGGGGGCTTCTGAAATTGATATCCGTGCTTTTTAGTGAGGGTGTTATGGAAGGAATGGTGGAAGATAATAGGTGCTTCAGGTGGGGGAATGCAACCAATCTCCAACAATTTACCATTATTTTATTTGTGCAGGCTGCCTTGGTTGATGGTTGGCTACTGTTCCTCTTGTTTGTAGTTTTATCTAATTCAATTTTGGATTTTCACTTTTTTGAAACGTTTTTTCGCTTAGTTGTGGTGGTTGGTCAGCATGGAGAGCGATACAGTGTGAATTCTTTCTCTCGCAAATTATTGCTGAGAAATGTCTTAAATGTGTGCAGATTCTGTCAGTGCTTACATGCGCATAGCTCCCTGTGCTGAGTTCCAGAGCTGTCTTCCTTATGCAGAATGACAAAGTTATCAGGGATTGGGCACAATATTTTTTGTCGATGTCAATACCCATGCCCTGTGGTAGGTTCTGAAGGGTTGGTATATGGCTCATTTTGCTTCCAAGTCCTCATGAAAAAAAGTATTTGGTTCTCAGAAGATCTAAAAGAGACGTGTAGACTGCTTTGTACTTCTTATTTTGTGTCTTATGCTTAACTGCCTTTTGCGTTAACAGAGTTCCCCAGAGCATAACAAATCTAGTGTAATTGGTAAAAGCAGACCTGTAGGTGTAAGCTTGGGACCGGAAGCTATAGAGGCATTATTTGTCACCTTTTAAAAATGTAGTTAAGTTGCGGCTCCTTTTTGATCTTTTAAGTGTGTCTGGTGATTAGGCTTGTAATGATGGTACTGAAGATGCAAAGTGTGACCTCTTGAACTTCTGAGAATGTCCAGTTTTGTCTTTTAAATGTTTGTTATGGCTGCGTTTTCTTAGTAGGTGTTTGCGGGTTGTTATTTCATTTGTTTGTATTTTCGAGATGTTTTGGTTTTGCAGAGGTCAGTTGGCGATTTTTCCTCTTTGAATTATTGGTATCGTGCTGTTCTTATTGTTGTTGACCTCATTCATAGTGTGTGTATGAGCTTTATTTTGTTTAAATGTCTCATAAAAAAATTTCATGGAAAAAAAAATACACAATGGGTTTATGATGAACAGAGATTACCATGGGACCTGAGGTAATTTGAGAGAATTTATGCAACCCAGTTACATTTTGGTTTAGTTATCTTTTTGTTTGTATTGTAGTGAAGGTGCAGTGACTTATTGTTTTGCCATTTGCTAGATCCATATATCCCATGTAGCATACAGTGTACCTGGGATGTGATATTTGGATTGGAGTGGATGTAAAGCAAATGTTGTCCTTTATTGTATTTGGCCAACATGTCTTTTTAAAACTGCACATTGTTTTGTGATATAGCAAGAAGAAAAACATCTTTGCTGCTGTGATATTTTAATTCCTCTGTTGGACAGTTAACCTGACGAGACCTTTGAGGATTTATTTTCACCCTGAATCACTCTGCTTTCAGATGTAGCCTGCATTGCTCACACAGGCATAGTTTTAGCACAATAGCAAACCGTGGATGATTGTCAGCTGGGAGCCGAGCAGAAATTATCCATACTTAGTTACAATTTGGTCATTTTTTGGAATTCAAGCCTGTGAAATTACCTGTGTCAAATTGCAGCGCTTTCAGGCAATTTAGCCAGCCTTCATGACACTGTCTGTTTCTCAGAGCTCAGAGGTTCCGGGGTTGAACACAGAAGCTTTGTGGTTGTTAAAAAAAAAAAAAAAAAAAAAATTTGAGCGAAAAGGTTTTTGAACCCCCTTTCAGAAGGATGTTTTTATGTGCTGATTGTCCGTTCATTTTTGGCACACCCTTTTCCTCCTCCCTGATTGGAGAATGAAACGATATCGGTGTTCGTAAGTAGGCGGGCACAGCGAGGCTGGCCAGAGAGTGTGCGTTTTGTCGCTGGCAGAAACCAAAGGATGTCTTCCCCTCTGAGAATGGGGAAAAGAATGACCGGAATGGCAAGCGGTCTCGAAACACCACAGCGGCAGGAGGGGGTCCTACCCACTGCAGCGCTACGCTTCAGAGAACACTGCGGCCCCATCCTTTCCCTTCAGGTGTTTCTGCCTCTGGACCTGTTCGCTAGAACGTTCTAAACAAACCCAGACTGTTCTTAAAGGGCTTTATTTATGCAGTCGGGGCTGATAGAATGGAGCCATGCTAAGACTGGGGTTTTTTTTATTTTTTGATTTACTCAACCATCCGAGTGATCCTCACGGCTGCGAGACTGATATCCCAGCGCGAAATAAGTGTCTTTCCTCCTATGATAATTTCCTTGAGAAATCAAAGGCTTTCAGCAGTACAGTCCTCTGTGCCGGATAGAGCAGTAGGAGGCATTATGGCTCTCTATTTCTTTTTTCTTTTTCCATTTTTTTTTTTTTTGCACCGCGACCGTGATAATGGCTTGTTGATTGCTTCCCCTTTTCTGGGAGAAGGGTAGGAAGCCGCACAATGCCAAGTCAGGAAGAGTTAACAATCGGCCGGCTCACCGGGCGTTATTAGCGCGTGCCGAGATTGACACCTGAATGCGCTCCTGTCCTCCCGACCCACAAAGAGAGCCGTAATGGCTCCTCTCGCCTCGTTTTACAAAACCTGCCTTTCTGCTGATGAATGGGAGCATTTCTAATAAATCAAAACCCGCCGCAGGTTTCAATTAAAATGGGGTAGAGTTGTATCACGGGAAATGCATGCGCAAATGCTGAGCTGTGGGCCACCGTGTTTTCTGCCGCGTTTACAGTCGACTTTCTTCACCCCTCTGAGAGAAGTACCCAGTAGAGTGGACGGTACCCATCTTATCAGCGCAGTCGAAAAGACCCAGAGTCACGTTTTCACTAGTGTACTGAGAGGAAGCGTTTAAAATGGGTGCGTCGGTTTAGATACTGGTATTTGGACAGGATGCGGTCTTCCGTCTTACCAGGTTACATTCATTTTATTTCATTTATTTACTAGGGACAGTGCACATTAATCAACATTTTCAGTTTCCACATCCATGTAAATGTGCCAGAGTTAGCTAACTCTGCACAGAAAGCCCCGGCCTGGGCTCGAACCGAGGACCTTCTTGTTGGGAGGAAACCTTGCTACCCACTGCGCCAATAATCGCGACCAATCGATGCAGTGATGTGCCCCAAGGCATCGAGTCCCAACCACGCCTGCACCCCCCCCCCCCACCACCCACAGGGCGTGTGATTGGCTGTAGGTTCAGCCAGAGAGGCAGGGTTTCAGTCGCCTGTTTTCCCCCCCAATTACAAAAAGATAAAATAGATAAGATAAAATATCTCAATGTAGGAAACTTACATTATTACAACAACCTAACTATAATTAAGCAATGAGGCAGGAGGTTATGATATATTTCCAGTACAGTTGTGGCTAAAGGGTGTTGTTAGGCACAAGATGTGTGTGGGTGGGGTGTAAGTTTGTGAACATTAATTTGGGATGTTTGGGAACCCCTGTGCTAACGGCAGCAGTCTGCTGCATATCTCCCTGTGCCAGCTGCTCTAAGCCACGGCTGCACAGCTCAGCTGTTGGACCACAGAGTGAAAGGAAGCTACAGCCTGCTGAAAAGGTGCATTTGGGCATCCCAAATGGGAAAAAAACGAGAATGAAAAGCTTGTATACATCATCCTTGCGTGCTTTTAAGTTGTGGCAAGTTATGCAATGTTAATCATCGATTTACCTTTCATTTGATTTATTTTAATCCATCAACCTTTAATGTTTAAAATGTCTGTGCAATTCATCTTTGAAATCATTCAATATTAGTGCTTAATACTTCACGTGAACAATCCAGGAATAATTAATGCAGTGTGGCACTGTATGTGATGCTACTTTAACATAATGAATGCAGAAGAATGTTGCATTAAATGTAACTTTGTGAAATTGGACAATGTCAGAGGGTTTCAGTGGGCATTGAGTTGCTCCGTTTTAATTTATTTTTAATT